>NW_028246718.1:0-45000 GCF_964263255.1 Lissotriton vulgaris | reverse complement strand
CATTTATTTATTTATTGCCTGCTGGTGGTTGCCAGTTAGACCTAATTTCCATAGGAAAAATTGTTTTTGATTTTCGATTATCTTGGCGTTGTTTGAAGAATCTTCGTGAACTTTACAAAACTAATGGGGTAATCAGGTTAGCTGCTGTGCCAAAATATTTGGTGTGATTCATCAAGCAGGGGCAAAGAAAAGGGGGCCCAGAAAGCCTTTTCCCTATGTTAATTTCCATAGGAAACTGTTGACACAGCTACAGTCCGAACGGCTGAAGAGAATTACATCAAATTTGGCAGAAAGGTTGCTCTTGGTCCAGAGTGCACTGTTTTTGATGAATGGTGTAAATCCGTTCAGTAGTTCTTGAGAAATTTTAACATTTCTCAGATATACAAATATGGTTACGGAAGATCCGGAAACCCTCTCAATCTCGAGCCTGCGATCTGATTGGCTGCCCACATTTGCAACCAGGAAGTGTTGGCAGCCATCTTGTGACTCAGTTGATCTGAGTCATATGGAAAAAGCATAAAAAAGTTACAAAATAAGAAAATGGGGGCAGGCTAGAAACACCCACACCCCCTAGGCCTGTTCGTAGTGTTCCACAGGGACCCCCAGGGTCCAAAAAAGCATTGTTTTAAAACAAATTTTGGCAGGATTCACGTTGGTTTCATGAATCCATCCTTTTTTTTTTTTTTAAACGAAGCGCGGCTCCTGCACTTCGTTTAATTATGCCCCTGGGCGGGCCATGTCCCAAGGGCAATGATCTAAATACATTCTGTGGCCCGCATGGGCCCCTGAAGACCCAGGGGCTGCCACCTGTCCAGGGCTATGTTCATTAATTGCCGGGGCAGCCCAAGGGACTGCTACTTCCTTGGGGTTTTATTATTAAATAAAGGTGTGGGGGGCTCCTGTCCCCCCATGCTGCCCCAGGGACCGCCACTCCCCGGGGCTAATTTTGTTAAATGCGGGGGTGCACACAGCCCCCGCAGCTCCAGGGACCACCACCTCCCTGACGCTACATTGAAAGAGATGCATGGAGGACTCCAGTTCCCCCACCCACCTCCTGAGGCTTTAATACTGTTGGAGGGGGCCACTCAACCCCCCTCCTGGAGCCATAAATGGCCCTCAGACTGCCACCACCCAGGGCTGGCTCCAGCAATGTCCCGGGGTACCCACCCTTGGGACATTGCTGTTTGCTATGGGATGGCGGGAGCACTGCTCCCACATCCCATAGAAAATAATTGCTCCACTTTGAACAAGTGAGAGCATTTTGCTCTCACTTGTTCAAAGCATTTTTTCTTTTCCCAATAACTTTGGCGCCAGGGCGCTACGGTCAGCTCCTATCCTGAAAGTTTCGGGGTGATTCGGCAAACGGGGGCCGAGAAAAAAAGGGGGGTCCCAAAACCCAATTTCAGTCCCATAGGAAACTTTAGACACAGCTACAGCCTGAACTGCTGAACAGAATTACACTAAATTTGGCATAAAGGTAACCCTTGGTTCAGAAAGAGAAATTTTTTTAAATGGTGTCAATCTGTTTAGTAGTTCCTGAGAAATTCAAAATATAGAGGTCGGAAAATCAATTTCCCATAGGAAACGTTTGACACGGTTACAGCCGAAACTGCTGAACGGAATTACACCAAATTTTTCACAAAGGTAGCCCTTGGCTCAGAAAGAGACCTTTTTTTAAGTGATGTAAATCTATTCAGTAGTTGCTGAGAAAATCAAAAAATAAAAGCTTCGATATTTAGAGGCACGAAGGATCCGTACACCCTCCGATCACGAGCTTGATTCTAATTGACTGTCAGCACTCCAAACCAGGAAGTGTTGGCAGCCATCTTGTGCCTCAGTAACCGAGGCACAAGAAAACTGAAAAATAAACGCAAAAAAAAGAAAAGGGGGCAGGGTAGAAAACCCTGACCCCCCTAGGCCTCCTTAGGGGGTCCCAAAAGTATTTTTTTAAGAAAAAGCCAAATAAGGAAGAAAACAAATATTTTTATTAGAGTCAGCTTTCAGACCTATTAAAAATAGTGCAGGAGCGGCTTCCAATAAATATGCCGCTGATTACGGTCTGCTAGTTCCAGCCAGATCGGGCTTTTTGCCCTGGCTTTCTTCAGGACCTTAACAAATTTCAATCTACTGCAATTGGTGAAAGTAAAAACACAATTATACACACACTGTGGATATTCAAAGTACCTCCATACAGGCAGGGGGAATTTCACTCTTAAGGGGGAGAATAAAACAAAGAAAAATTATAAAAATAAACAGTAAAAACAGCACACCCAGCAAGTTGCATTCCTCAACCTTCTTTTGTAAATACTAAGGGCCAGATGTAGGAGCCAAAATACCGGCTGGTTACGGCCGATTTTGGCCGTTACCGACCGGTATTAAGTATTTGGCATGTAGGGGCCCTATTTTACCGATTCGGTAAATTTACCGAATCGGTAAAATACCGACTCGGTATTTTTACCGAATCAGTAATTTTGAGATGTAGGTGGGACTCTTCTGAGTCCCACAGGCCTTATCGAATCGGTATTTTACCACCCAATCCAATTGAGTGGTAAAATACCGATTCCAGGTGTGCATGCACATGTGTGCATGCACACCTGTGGCATGTGATAGACAGACATGCCCTTAGGGCATGTCTGTGTGCCACATGTCACACATGCCTGAATTCGGGGTGCTAGAGGGTGTCAAAGTGACACCCCCTGCACACTTGCAACATTCGGTATTTACCAAATCGGTAAATACCAATTAGGTAATGCCCATTGATCCCTATGGGCTTCAATGCCCATTGGAATCAATGGGCATTACCGAATCGGTATTTACCGATTCGGTAAATACCGATTCTTACAGAATCGGTAATTCAATTACTGATTCTACCTAAATCTCCCCCCTTCTATTTTACCGATTCATAAATACCGAATTGGTAAAATTCGGTATTTATGAATCGGTAAAATATACTTACCTACATCTGGCCCTAGGACAGTTACATTCACCTGTCCCATCCGAGGTATTGGTCTCACCTCACCTGGTACATACTCAGGTATTAAGAGACCCCGCCCTAAGAAAAAATTTGGATTTTTTCATTAAGGTTCTCTCCGTCCAAAATTAATGGGAATTTACCGTTTGGCCAATTTTTACGCCTGAGGCGGAATTGCTCAACCATAGATAGCTATAAACATCATACGAGCAATCTCTCCAAGCAACTTAATGACAGAATGTACCCCGGTAAATTGGTCAAGCAAGCGTGTACACGAGCCTCAAATAATCATAGGGAGGCCTTACTTGAACCAAAAATTGCCAAACCCCCTCTGGGCCGAATGAATTTTGTAAACACTTTCAGTACTTTAAGCAATGGGATACAGAAATGCATCCGCAGAAATTGGCGTTTTTTGAACATCAAGAAAGAGAAAATCCCGATGCCACTATTGGCCTTCAAACGAGGAAGGAACCTACGTGATGCTGTGGTATACACACTTCCTAGACAGACCGTCCAAAAGAAAGCTAATACATTGTGGGATCTGCCTCCTGTCCAGAGCCATTTTCCATGTGGCAGTTGCTCAGTTTGTCCACAGACTAAGCAATCGAAAACTGTGGATATAGGGACATCGAGACCATGGATACGATCTAGCTTTTCCAATTGCAATGGCGAGAACCTGGTATACTTGATCGAGTGCCCATGCGGTTACCAATATGTCGGAATGACAACCCGCAAGGTGCGTTTGCGCATGTTGGAACGTAAGAGTACTTTCTGCTGTAGAAAGAGTAACAGTAAACTCACAAGACACTGTCCTGATGACTTTTCATGGACTGTTTTGGAGAAACCCAACATACCACCTCATCTCAAGAACAGAACCAAATTCCTCTTTCAGAAGGAACAGAGATGGGTTTTTAAGCTGCATAGTGATACCCGGGGATTAAATGACGCGATTCCCTGGACTCTGCTGTAGTATCACTAAAACCTGTAGATATAGGTTTAGATACTCATTCTTATCCATCTGCAACCTACCAAGGTATTATATTTTTGTGTAGGTAATGGTTTGGCACATATAATTCACACAATATATCGAACACTGCCCTACTGATATAACTTGTATTTATCAGGACCTTGCTGTTTGGTTTTGGTTATGGTACCATCTAAGTAGTTCCATTGATAATACGACAACCATACGTGTAACTTATCAGAATTTTTCTCATTGTTTTCCCAGGTCTTAGGTGAATTATATATATTTTTATACCTCTATAAAATTATAATCCTAACTTTTGTATGCACTTGGATGCGAGCCCTTTGCACTTTACTCTTGCTGTTTACACAAGACCACAAAAGTAAAGTAGTGCCACACTTACTTGAACTACAAGTGGTCATCGGGTGATGTCACTATGTAGTTCTAGTAGGAAGAGAATACCTCTTTTCTGTCCAATAGAGCATTTAGAGTAGTTCACAAAGATACTATCGAGAGGTATTAATATATGAGGAAAAGAGTTTGGCATATTCTCTTTGTGGATTTACAGGGATTTACAACGTTGATGTGGTGCAATCGCATTGTAAACTACAAAACGATTAGTAATGACATCCTCTGGTAGTTTTCGGTCCGGATGCACTACCCACACATGGGGCGGGGCGAACGTCACATGGCACGGTAGAACGTCGTTATGATTGAAGATGCCGGTGTGTAAATATGGCTTTTCACGGTGCCTCGGTACCTCCCACAAACTTGGGTCAGGACCGAGACACCGACGGAGAGGTAAGAGGGAGCATTCCCCTCTTCACAGGGGGGTTTTTAGATACTACTCAGGCCCAACTGAGCTACCGCTATGCTGTTTTTAACTCTTTTAACCATCGTGTGGACACTAGTGTTAGTGATACTTCTCTCCAAGTAAAGCATTGCAGTTAAATCGACAGGAGAGTGACTGTAATCTTTTTTTTTGTTGTTGTTGGTTGAAAGCTTTATTCGATATGCAAAGATATCCTACAAGCATAACATACGTTAAAAAACAACATTTAGAAAAAGTACAGGTATGTCATACATTTTAAAAAGGTAAAATTTTAAGGAACCCCCTGAGATAAATTAGCTAAAAAAGAATTAAATCGATATAGTCAATCTATTGCAACGAATCAACCAAGAACGTTTTAAAAATTTGGAAACACCACAAACTATAAGTGGAGAGGTATCAGTCAATAAAATTCGGAGAGCCACCGAATGCATGCGTGTTCCCAGCCGTTTGAAAAGGGGTTTCAACCAGTATCTCCTTGGATGGATATGGTCTGGGCACTCAAAGAGTACATGTGCCACCGTCTCAGGCCTGGTTGGACAACAAGCGCAAAAGGGGGATAAATGAGCATAGGACTTCCACTTCGATACAGTTGCTCTTAACGGAAGAGTGCCAACTCTGAACTTGAAGTAAAGGGCCCTGTCCATTGGCATAGTAATCTTTTCAGCTCTTTACAATCATTCTTTTGAGTGGTGGTGTCTAAGTTTGTTGACTGTTTTTGGCCAGATAGGCATTTTTTGGTACCAGCTGAAATATGTGTAAGCAATGCTATTAATTGCTCCGCGTATGTAGCGTTGTAGTATCAGGAGGCTACAGAAGCTAATTCTGGAAACACGCCTATCGTCAGGGCATTGAGGCACAATTACCTCTTTACATTTACAGATATCTTTTAAGACCAGTGGAGGCATGTATAGGGCACTACAATGAAGTTACAATGAGGTAGTGACCATTAGGTATAGAGTACCTTTGCTCTTGCTGTTTATTAATAAGTATGGGCGAATTTTGCGGATCTGCAAACTCGCGAATTTTCCTGCAAACTCGGGGGATTTTTTTTGTGATTTGCACTGAAGTACTTTCTACTGGCTAATCCAATAAGTGCTACCTCATTGGGTAAATGTATAATGCTTTTCTACACTACAGCTGCGTAAAGTGCCAGAAGAGTTGTCTCCAGTGACCATGTGTGTGCTACTATGCCATCGCGTCGAAGGGCGCAGGGGTCCCTTGAGTGAGCTGTCCATCATAGTGGATAACAACCAAACAAATATGTATATTTATTCTCCTAAGTTTGATGGCACAATATAATTGGACATCATTTTATTACAAGTACATACGAATAATTGAACATTTATTTATCCATGAACAATGTGTGCCAGTGAAATTTCTTCTTTTGGGAGTGTGACAGGGCACTGCTACTGCAATTTTATTTGCAAAAAGATAAAAGGAGAGTGTTGGGCTCTTATGATTTAGCATAATGGCAGGTGGCATTCATTTTATAAAATCGCAGGCATTGGTCTATGAGACACCACAGAGATGGTATTGACGGTTTTACACACTTGTTGGTCTGCCTCTATTTCAGCCAACAGGCTCCTACAGCCTGACCCCAGAGTAAGGCATTGGGAACCCTACAAGGCCACAAGTCATTAAAGGGCAAGGTGCGTACATTTGGAACTGTTCACAAAATCAGAACCTGAGTGGTACCTTCATTTTGAATAAGAGGTGTGCAAACATTTAATGACACTCCTGTAGTTAAAGAAATAAATATGCCTAAACCACCTCCCTCTGCATTATTTATTACTTGGAGTCCCCTGAGCAGGAGTCCTACAAAATGAAAGGATGGGCAACAGCCTCAAGCTGCACTGTCAACAGGTGGATGCTGCCTGTAGGTGCTGGGACAGTAGCCATAAGAGTCTGGGTGCACCAAACCATGTCAGGTGGATGGGGCTGCCACTGGGCTGGCTGGAGGGGGGCTGCTAATCTGAGGCTGGTATTTTATATATAATGATGTTGTGGGGGTGAAAATGGGGCATAGTCAGTGGCGACAGTCCACATGTTACCCTAAATTCTTTAACACCATTGTAGTTACACACTTAAGTCACTTTCCTAGTTTCACCAAAAATAACAAACGGTTTTTAGCCATGAGGCTTCCCAATTTAGCATACCTGAAATTAAATGCAGGGTGCACTACCGCTGTCAGTGACTAGGCGTCCTTATAAGAAATATTTGGAAAACAAAAGTTATACTCACAAGTAAAACATGCAGTTCTACATATGACCTATAGTTATAGGGGTACAGAACCACTTGCAAAATTCTGATATCATCATAAAAAGAATTGTAGAAAAAACACATTTCGACTGCCATCAAACTGATGTGAAAAAGAGTAATGTGTGGCTTCATTTGTTTCATTGATGGCGTGATGTGATGCAGCTTCAGCTATGTCATGGATGATGGGACGTGACGTCACTAGTGATGTCATTGATACTGATTCTATCATCTGTGCACACTGAGAACAAAGGTCATGTGAGTGCATCTCCGCAAAGGTATTGATGAAGTCATCAATGAAGTGAATGGTGATGTGATAGGCAGTGCCAGGTGTGACCTCATTGATGATGTCATTTGTGATGTCTGTGCACATAGAAAGTTATGACACTCACAATTACACTCCTTAGGGATATGCGTCGTCTTGGGCATTACTTGTGCCAGAAATACCCCAGCATCACTGTCAAGAAACAGATGTTCTCACCAAGGATGCATAGAAAGAAGCTCTCAGGCAGCTCTGCCGTCAGCAATCAGGCATCGCGAAGACCAACCATGTGTGGCTTTAGTGACATTACTGATGATGTCATTGGTGAGTGTATATGTGAAGTACTAGTGATGTCATTTGTGACATCATGTGTGAGGTTGTGAGTGATAGTTGTAGATCACCACAATTATTGAATTTCAGTGTTTCTTTGTGTTTTGTATCATAAACAAAATGCATCTTCACTTGATGAGCAATGGTTGAACAATTGTGCACTTTTTATATTGGAACTGTGATAAAGGACTTGAATTTTATTGGTTCTGTTGTGATTTCCATAGGGCCCTGCTGATAGTGTCAGCCGGGTATTTATTTATTCATTTATTTGAGAGGTTTATGTAGTGCTGGCTAGACCCAGTGGTATCAGAGCGCTTTACAAGACATGGCATTGATAGAAGGATTCACGGTTGACATAGTATAGCAAGAGTGGATAAAAATGCGTATCTCAACGAGCTACAGATAATCCAACTCTGTCAGTCTGAGCTTTAGAGACGATGAATTGGGTCAGGCAACCATAATGGATGGTTAAAAAAAGATTTAATAATCCGCCCGCAAGCGAATTTGTGAATTTTCGGCAATTTCGCGAGATTCGCGGATCGCAAAATTGCCGAACATCAGCAAATTTCGCAAGCGAACGGATTTTTGGCCCATGCTTATTTATTAATTCCCAGTAATTTTGGACGGCGAGACCCTTAATAAAAAAATCCCACTTTCTTCATAGGGCGGGGTCTCTTAATACCTGAGTATGTACCAGGTGAGGTGATGCCAATACCTCGCATGGGACAGGTGAGTGTAACTGTCCTAGTATTTACAAAAGAAGATAGAGGAATACAACTTGCTGGTTGTGCTGTTTTTACTGTTTATTTTTAAGATTTTTTTTTGTGTTATTTCTCCCCCTTAGGAGTGAAAGTCACCCTGCCTGTATGGAGGTACTTTGAATATCCACAGTGTGTGTATAATTTTGTTTTTACTTTCACCAATTGCAGTAGCTTGAAATTTGTTAAGGTCCTGAAGAAAGCCAGGGCAAAAAGCCCGATCTGGCTGAAACTAGTAGACCGTAATCAGCGGCATATTTGTTGGAAGCCGCTCCTGCACTATTTTTGATAGGTCTGGAAGCAGACTCTAATAAAAATATTTGTTAGCTTCCTTATCCTTTTTAAACTTTCAATGAGGTTGCACTGCACATTTTTTGTCATCATTCCGCCTTTGTATATGGGATCGTAGGCATATTAGGTACATACTATTGACCTATTGGTTTTGTGCTCTCTGTATAACACGCTTAGTTCACAGAGTCACCTCCTGGGCTAATGAGGTGCTGTGACAGGGAAGCTGGAATTCCAGATGACGACACTGGCCACGAAGGGCAGTTGATGGAAAGCCAATAGCCACTTTCCTAGGTTACAAAGGGTTCATACAATTGAACAAACATTATTAATACAACACAATATTTTCAGGAATCCGCATGATCAGTGACCGCATTTCCTCTGTTTAGTTTTGTTATTTCTTTTGACCACCAGGGCCTAGATGTATCAAGCCTTTTGCGAATCGCAAACGGTCTATTTGCATGTTTTGGCATGCATCAAAAATTCTTAAATTATGGAATCGCAAACATTTGTGATTCCTTATTTTGCCATAGCATTTAAGGAATCGCAATTTTGTGATTCCTTAAATGCTATGTATGTAGTATTTTACATTTGCGAATTTTGGTTAAGAAATTGCAAATTACCAACAACTTGTAGTTGATGTTAATTTGCGAATTCTTTTAAAAATACACAATTTGGCATTTTTGAAGGTGGCATGTGACGCACACACATGCCCATAGGGCATGTATGTGCGCCATATGCACACATATGTAGATTTCAGGGGTGCAGAAGGGTGTCTTTGAGACAACCCTGCACCCTTGAAATTATTCTCAATTTGCGATTAGCAAATTGCGAATCGCAAATCGAGAATATTTTCACAATCATTCCTATGGGCCTCCTGGCCCATTTGAATGCATGGGAAATTATTCCTTAATTGCGAATTCGCAAATAAGGAAGACTAAGAAATAGCTAAAATATAGCAATTTTCTACATACATTCCATTTTGCGATTTCTAAATAGCGATTTCTTAAAAATCTCTATTTAGAAGTCGCAAAATGGAATCTTGATACATCTGCCTCCAGATTCCTTGTATGTTTTGAAATATTATGGTTTTGGGCATTGAATCTGTTGTGGGTCGGTAAAAATGTTCCCTTGGACCCTTGTTCCCTAGTGGAATTGAGTTTAGCATTGACATTTCATTCATACAAAACCAGAGAAAATTGGCCATTATAGTTAGCTGAGCTAACTATAACTTGCGCCCCCGCAATGCACTGCTGATGACGTAACATATTACATCACTCATGGCATGTTCAGTGACATCACCTATGGGTTTTTAGTGAATTTCTAAGGATTTTTAAATGCTAATTACTAAATATAACGCCCGTGAAACCTCAGTTTTTTCCAGTGAATTTCTAAGGTTTTTAAAATGCTAACTATAATGTACATGAAGCCTGTAGTTTTCTCAGTGAATTTCTAAGGTTTTTTAATGCTAATTTCTAACTATAATGTAGTAGTCACATAAAGGGGGCTGGTCCACTCTGTAAACACACCTCCTGACATGCTTTTGGTTGGGGGATGAAGTCCCCTTGCTTCCTGAGGGTCCCTTGGGGCCAACTAGCCCTCTTGTTACCTCTAGTAAGCCCCACACAGCTGTATTGCGTAGAGTGGTCAAAGGCCACACACCCTTTTTACACCACTCTGCAAATGCACCTCCTGGTGCACTGCTGCTTGGGGGATGACGTTCACCTTAGTCCTGAGGGCCTCAGGACACAAGGGAACCTCATCAACCCACCAGCAGTGCCCCAAGAGGCACGTTTGCAGAGTGGTGTAAAAAAAGAGTGCGGCCTCGTACCACCTCTCAGCAATCCTGTGTGGGGCTTACTGGAGGTCCATGGTGAGCTAGTTGGCCCTCAAGGACCCTCAGTACTGAATTGTACTTAATTCCTCAATGCAGAGCGTGCCAGTAGGCGCATTTGTAGAGTCGTACGGGGAGGGGGCAAGGCCTCCGACAAGTTGCCGGGTAGTTTTTTATTTTTAATTTTAAGAAGGGGGCGGTTTGGTCCCCTTCTCTTTTGAGCCTTATGAGCCCCGGGGACCCCATCCCTGGGACCTCTTTAATTATTTTCTTTATTGAAAAGGAGTGGTGCAAGCCCCCTCCTAAAGCCTATTTCGGCTAAGGTGACCCCATCCTCCAGGGCCCAACAAAAATTTCTTTTTGGAAGGGGTACCGCATGGCCCCCCTTTCCCTAACCCTCTCTTGGTTCCGGGGAATCCTTTTCCCGGGGCTTGGCCAGCGTTTAATTACTTCCTTTAATTTTGGAGGGGTCCCCCCTCCTGAGGTTAATTATGGCCCGATGACCCCAACCCCCAGGGCTGGCCTTCTGTTTAAAAAAAAATAATACATTAAAAAGGTAGGGGGCCAAGTGGCCCCCCTCCTAGGCCCCTTTTGGCCACGGGGACCCCACCCTGGGGCCTAGCCTCAAGTTCATTTTTCTCTATGAGCCTTGCATACTCCATGCTCTGTTTCACCAAGGACCTGGCATTTACCATGATACATTTGAAGACTTGAGTATCATGCCCAGCTGCAACTGCCCTTTTATCATTAATGGACCTAACAGGCTGATATCTGAAAACAGGGAGGGTAGTGTTGCAAGTATGACAGGCCCCTGGAGGTGCAAACGGCTTTGAATCAAAGAAAAGCATATACATTCTGAAGTCCTATCCACCCTGTTCCGTTCCAACAGGGCATTTTTGGAGTACGCAAAAATGGGGGGCTTACCTGGCACCGAACTTCCAGGGTTTCTGGCACTGCACGCGGCCCGAGCGCGGACAGGCGCAGACGGGCACGGACGGGCTGGCCCTAGGCACTCCTTTGGTGCGCCAGCGTCTCAATTTGTACTTGGCGGCAGGGAAAGCCTAGTCTGCTACCCCTCGTCCTCCCAAGATGGCTGCCTCCGACCAACTCTATACGAGTCAAGCTGTGCCACCGATCCTCAACCCCAACCCCAATGAATCAGATTGCTATGATGCTTTTTCAGAAGGGGCAATATTGAGGCCACCTTTCAAAGCTTGTGGAACTGTCCTGTTTCGAACATACCGTTACAAATGGATGTGAGAAAAAAAGCGATCGGACAAAGGCCAGTTTTACAACTGTCACCGGGCATGGATCAAAAGGTGAGCCTGATTTGGCTCCCATTAGGAGCTCAAGAGTATTGTGAATGGTCAGTGGCCTAAATTTGACACAAGGAGGGATCCTTTTAGGCTCAAAAACAACTTTCGCCCTGTTGAGTCCAGCATCATTTGATCCACTAAAGAGTGAGAATATGCTCACCACTTTGTTGAGGAAGAATTTAGCAATCTCTTTACATAATACCTGGCTAGATTGGACATTAACTGGTCATGAGTGATGAAATATGTGATGTTATCAGCAGTGCATTGCAGGTTATAGTTAGATGAACTTACTATAATGGGGGAATTTCTATGGTTTTGAACAAGTGAAATTTCCAAGCAACTATAATTTTCCCTAAAACCTATGGTTTTTTCAGTGAATTTCTAAGGTTTTTTAAATGATAATTTCTAACTATAACGTGCCTCAAAACTATGCTTTTTTCAGTGAATTTCAAATTTTTTAAATGCTAATTTCTAACAATAACGTGCCTGAAACCTATTTTTTTAGGTGAATTTCAAAGGTTTTTTAAATGCTGGTTTCTAACTATGCCTACAGAGGTAGGACATGTGACGAAAGAAGGAAAAACACAGAGAAAGAAGCAAAAGAAATGCAGAAAGAAGCAACAGAACTCCACAAAGATGAAGAAAAGTGCAGGAAGAAGCAAGACATGTGCAGAAAGAAGCAACAGAGGAGCAGAAAGAGGCCTTGTGACCCTGCAAATATTTGATAAAAGCCCCGGGGGTGGTGGTCCCCCGGGCTTTGGGGCCCTTGGACGCCCCCAAACTTTACCAAAACAAGCCCTGGGGGTGGCAGTCCCCAGGGCTGTGGGGGGGCCATGTGCCCCCTCAAATATTTAAGCAAAGCCCCGGGGGTGGCAGTCCCTGGGGCTGAAGGGGTCCCCCTGGGCCCCCGCAATTAAATTTCACAGTGTCCCCAGGACATGGCCCACCCGGGGGCTAAATATTAACGGGAGCACGCGCTTTGTGTTTTTTGATTTTCTCGTCTGGATTCGCACACCCAGCTCAAATTCGGACAATTTCTTTTTTTTAAAATGGTTTTGGGGCCCTGGGGGTCCTTGTGGAACCCCCTGAGCAGCCATAGGGGGTCAGGGTGTTTCTACCGTGCCTCCTTTTCTTGTTTTTTGCACTTATTTTCCTGTTTTCTTGGTTACCGAGGCACACAATGGCTGCCAACACTTCCTGGTTTGGAGTCTTGACAGCGAATTTGAATAAAGCTCGTGATCGGTAGGGTGTGCGGATCCACTGCGGATCCTCTGCACCTCTAAATATCGAAACTTTTATATTTTGATTTTCTCAGAAACTACTGAACAGATTTACACCATTAAAAAAAACTGTCTCTTTCTGAACCAAGGCTACCTTTTTGCCAAATTTGGTGTAATTCCGTTTAGCAGTTCGGGCTGTAGCCGTGTCTAAAGTTTCCTATGGAAATTAACATGGAGCAAACATGTTTTGGGACCCATTTTTTTCTCGCTGGATTGGCCTAATCACCTCAAAACTTTTAAGATAGAAGCTGACCAGAGAGCCCAAAGAGTTTTGAAAATTTCACGAAGATTCGTGAACCGGCGAAAAAGTTATTGGGAAAAGAAAAAATGCTTTTTTAATAGAAACAAGGTCCTAACTATAACATACAAGCTCAATGTAATTCCTGCTAAATACATTTCAGCAGCATATCCTTTGGTAATCCAGATAAAAGTCAAAAACATATCTAAAAGGGCTAACCACTTTGTAACTTTTTTCATGACTTCTTCCTTGGCATAACTTTATCACCCTTTTCCTAAGGTAATGTGGTGTATACAATCTAAATAAAAATAGATGTAATCCAATTAAAAATGTTATTTGACTATGTCTATTAATAAACGGTGTATTATTAAACATAAATGCTCCAATTTACTGCTACAGCGAAAAGGTTGTCTTCGATGGAGCATACTTTTATGATTTTTCTATTCAGAAACATTCTCAGTAGTATGCCTGTAAATCTGCAACAGGCACAAATTCCCAGGCGTACCAGTGGGAATGTCATGTGACATTTGAAAACATCCAATGTTCCGTCTGTGTGAAGTTCTCTATTTTTCCCAATGGAGAAATCCCTCCCCACACTCTGCTAAATCTGGGGATGAATCATTCTCTACCCATCTTGGAAAGTGAGAGACTCCTGCCATTGACTGGAGTAAATCTCTGACCATTGTCTGGGTGGAAAGAGAATGGAGAAGTTTGGAAATGCTCACAAATGCATTTTTTATGGGCATTTCCAAACTAGGAAAGCAAACTACGCCCACTTAATATCCCATGAATAGGATTTGTAAGTGCTATCACCTCCGCACTTGTAGAGATCTCCACACTCATAAACCCATTTAGACCTTACAGGAATCCCTTTGGGATTTCTGGCAAATACAAGAAAGTCAATTCAGCCAAAATCCTGTTTATGACCGGATTTATATTCGTGAATAAGCTCTGATGTTGTTAATATAGTGGAGCTGCACTAATATGAAAGGCCCTGCTTAGCCTGTGAGGCTAAAAGAGGGAAAAAAATCTTAATGCGCTTCTATTCAATTTTACTTTATCTCACTGTGTAATCCTAACCCCTAATGTCTGGTTTAAGTTAAATACCGATATTTATAACTGTTGACACAAAAGGCAGCATGTATAAACCATGCATAAAAAATTGCAAAGAGTATTATGGTATTGATTATCATTGTTTAAGGAGCGAGGGTAGCATCATGACACACTTGACTCTCAGCCTGTCCTCAATTGTGGTTCCTCCCCACCCTTAACAAAGATAATAACTGAATATTACACCCTGCACATCTCTCTTTGTATTATGTAACTTTTTTGATGAATTCGGCTTTTACAAATTACGTTAACGTTTACCTACACATGATGCTAAGTTCATTTTGTAAAGTGGCTATTTTTTACTCAACAGTTGGCACTGCTTTATAAGGCAAAATTGAAACATGCCCAAGTGGTTCTGTCTCAACATAACACCAGCGCAGGAGAGCCGCAACTTATGTTTTAAACTTGGGTTGATATTACAGCTCTCGCAATACTTATTTACAACAAATATATAGACTCCCATTTAGGAGGTACCCAGTGTTAGGTGCTATATACACTGCATCTGATAATTAACAATACCACAGGATACTCTACCATTAGAACCAATACCGCCAAACCAACATCAACAACAGTACCACTAATACCACTATCACCAACACAGAAACCAGCTACATTGCCTCCACCGTTCTTCCACCACAATACCACTACCATTACTACCACCAATACCACACAATCATAGTATTATCAATCGTAACATATTTACTGCTACCTCCATCAGTTCCACCACAAATATCAGCACTAATACTGTCAATACTAACATCCTCAGCCACCTAGTACCATCAATAATACCACCAACACTCCCAACCTCCATGCTACTATTCTGACACTAACAATAACACCACCTCCAGTACCACTACCATTACCACAAATACCTCCAAAAAAAACATCAGTACTACCACTACTACCAGTACCATAATGCCACCAACACCAAAGAACACTCCACCTATATCACCATTACCTCTTCGAATACCACCAACTATTACACTCTACCACCATCGATACTGCCACCAATGCTACCATCACTAATACAACTATAAACAATACCATAACCAATACCAAACCACCAATGTCAATTCAATTTAATTCATGAAGCTTTATTCGGTGCATGTATATGACCATAAAAGCACAAAACAGAATATAACAATCCATTAAAAACACACATACAATTCATAATTCATAAGCTAATTCTGCAGTTAATATTAACAATCAGTATACATTAAAAACACATACTTTTCCTGGAGTTGATGCATTGATTTAAAAACGTTGCAGTATAAAAACAGATGTCTGCCGATTGCAAGTTAAAAATTAAAGTCATAGCATGTTTAACCGTATGAACACCATATTTAACAAACATGGGTTTCAAAAAAGTAATACGAAAGTTTGTGTACAGTTTACAAAACATCAGAAAGTGCAAAGTGCTCTGGATGGATACACCATCACACATACATGGCCCGGTTGGGTGTTTCTTAATATTTGGATGGGCCACTAGATAATGTGCCATACCAAATCTAAGTCTGGATAGCACAAATTTGTGTGAATGCCTAGTTACCATGGTTAAGTACAGAGGTAAACCTTCCACTGAACTATATCTGTTGTAAAACATGACAGTGGACATAGATCCAGTGACAAGAGCCCGTTTCCTCCCCGCATGTGCCAAGAATGTACTTTTCATTTCAGCTTTAGGTATCCTTGATGCTGCACTTGGATCAATTAAAATGTTCAAGTTAAAAATGTCTGAGAAACAGGCAACTACATATTTAACCCAAGGTATCTCTCGATATTTATCCAATTTTAAACAGTCCTCAATAATTAATCTGTTAAAGGACTTCTCATCCTTCAGCCAGATTGACCGCCAAATCATCAGTGGCCTAAGGGATAACAAATCAGATAAATAATTGGTGGCTAGTTCTCGATGACTCCGTTCGGTTGGGGCTGAAGTGGGCAAAAGTAGGAGCTTTTTGAGAAATAAATTTTCCTCCAGCTGTAAATTATGGATGCAGCTGTGGTCCCAAACCCCTGCCCCATACAACGCTATAGTAACACATCTAGCCTGGTAAATCTTGAGCATATCCCTTGTACGGTGATCCCCAACCTTCGCAGCAAATCTATAGATACCATGTGCATTCTTTGCCATTTTGTTCCGGATGTTATTAAATTCATTAGTCCATTTCTTGTCTTTAGGGAAGGTAATACCTAGGTAACAAAATTTGTCAACCTGCTGCACCTTTTCACTGTCTATAAAAAAGCCATTTGACAATTTACGTTTGGCCCATAGGTCATAATGTGTGTTTTCCCTTTATTAATTACTAATTTTCTGTCTTTAATAAAGGAAAAAAAAATGTCCATTAATCGCTGTAATCCCACAGGGGTTCTGGAGAGTAAGACAGCGTCATCGGCGTATAATAACACCGGTACCTGGACATCTTTAATCTGGGGGGCGTCTGCATTGACCTTTTTTAAAATTGCATCAATGCCATTGATAAATAAGATGAATAGGAGGGGGGCCAGTATGCAGCCCTGCCTAATTCCTCTTTTAAAACTAAATTTTGGAGTGCATTTTCCTTTAGTTCCAAAGCGCACACTAGTTTACAGTTTCTCATACAGCCTAGCGAGAAAGAAGATTATACCACCGGGTGCCCCTAGCTTCAACAAGGTTGGCCATAAGACAGAATGGTCTACCATGTTGAAAGCACTACTCAGGTCTGCAAAGCAGAGGTACAGGGAGCCAGGTTTCGCTTCGGTATATTTCCCGATCAGCAAATCAAGATTGATGCACTGATCGAGTGTACCCCGACCCTTCCTGAATCCATACTGGCTATCAGCCAGAATGCCATCCTGCTCGACCCATTACTCTAATCTCACCAGCATGACTCTACTCATGATCTTAACTGAGGAGTCAAGGAGAGTAGTGGGGCGATAATTTTTTGCGTCAGACCTACTTCCCTTTTTGTAAATGGGCACTATAATCGATTCTCCCCAGGTTGTAGGGGCCTCATTACACACGGCTGCATTAAAAACAATAGTCAAAAGAGGTCCCCAAACCTCTGTTGCAGCTTTTTAAACATCTATAGGCACCCCATCCGGGCCCTGGGCTTTCCCTCCCTTGCTAGCCTGTATGCCACATTCAACCTTGCTAACAGAAATATCCAAAGGTAGAACAGCCTATCTATTCGAGCTGGCATCTGTAATTCTACTAGAAGTCAACATTTTAGAAAAATGGGCTATCCAACCATCACTCGAGATGTTAGAGGTTAATTCAGGTTTCTTTTCATCCTTAAGGAAAGAAGAATTAACCGTGGCCCAGAATAAGGTGCAATTTGATTGCTCTGCTGCTTGAATAAGAGAATCCCAGGCCTGTTGCTGCAGTTCGATCTTCCTCTTTTTCAGCACACATTTATATTCCAATCTCAAATTAATACTTACATTTTTATCCCTAGGCTTTTTTGCTAGTGCCTGCTTGAGATCAGTTAATGCAACGGTGCAGTAATGGTCGAACCATCCAGGTCCGTTCCTACGTTTCCCACTACTGCGTCCAGTAAACTTGGCGTCAATAGCTTTATTGATTCCATTAAAAGAGGATAGAACCTTCTCGTGATCAGATCTGTTTTCCAAAATAGAGACAATGCCCAGCAAGCTCTCCTTAATTATGGAGCTAATTAATTCTTGGGCCTTTTCCCCTGCCCATCTAAGCCTTACTCCATTGGTCATGTGAGGTTCTATATTAGTGATTGTACTCCCTACACTGACTGCATTACCTACCCAAAAAGTAGTGTCCAGGATGATACAATTATGGTCACTTACTAAAGTTACATCAACTCTGGGGGGAGCACAGCAAGAGATAATGTTGGAGGAGACAATCACATGGTCAATTACAGAGCTAGTATGCCAGTTTTTAAAGGTAGGTAAGGGTAAACCATTTACATCTTTACACCACTCCAGTATTTCCATGCCATAACAACCCATGAGCTTATTCAATGCTTCCCTATAGCTGTTGTGCCAAAAATGCAGTGCATCCCACCCGGCATTATTAGTGACCCCACAAACCTTTAATGATGACAATTCACATAGTGTAGTGTTAAAATCCCCTACCCAAAGAAAATTAAAAACAACATTCACCCCCAAACATTAATCTTCAAAGGCATTGGCCAAATCTATTACTAATTTGATCCTAGTCGCATCAAAAATATTATTATAATAGTTAATCAATAGGATATTACGATCTTTACCCTGAGTGAGCCAAAGTATCTGCACAAGATCACCCACTGGTATATACTTATTAACAACAATTGGGCGAAAAATCGATACAAGTGTGAAAAGACCACCTTTGGCTCTACCTGGTCCCACACCCACCGCCGGTAGGTTGTAGGAAACATATCCCTCATAATTAACATCATCTCTGCACCATGTTTCCTGGAAACATAAAATGTCATGGGCGTCTATAAAATTTGACCATCCCAAGTCCCTCTCCTTATATTTCAGTCCTACCACATTCCAGCTGACAATTATAATACCTTTACCTCTTATTCCAACCCTGTCAGACATCACACGGTTGTTATGTCCCGCACTCTCATTCTGGTTTACATTGCTTGTATCCCCACATTCCATAATCTCCCCTGAGTCCACCACCAATTTTGATAATGGTTTAACAATTAGTTCTGGGGCCAAAATATTAGCTTCAGAGGCATCCATACGGGGACTAATAGTCTCCTTGGGGTGGGGCTGTCCTATCGGGGCAAGTCAGTCATTAACATCCAAGGAGTTTAAAACCTTAAAACAATTTTGCATTGTAATATCAGGATATGGCCTATGAGTAACAGGGCAGGGACTACTTCTTTTACTCTCACGAGGGGCAGTGTTAAGGTGGCTATAGAAAAAACCGAGCGAGCGGGCACACATGTTGTTATCAGTAATCGGTAGGGAGGCGGCTCTCAGCAGTACAGTGGCAGCGTGTTGAGGGTATTTAAAAGTTAACAATTACGCAATCTCCCCTATAGCACTTCCTAGAGCTCCCTATCCAATTAACCCTTCTCGTAGTCAATACTTAGTCCGAAAATGCAGTCGGGAAACCACACTGGCTATGCAACCAGGATACCGTTTTTTAATTTTTTTATTCCTGTGTTTCCTGGTGGTTCTCGTTCACAATGGGGGGTACATTAGCAAAGACAACCATATATGGTGCACAGTCAGGGGGGAGGTTAGTAGCGTGCTTACGCCTTACTTCGGTCCATCCCTCCCTGCTTTCTACTGCTATTACATCCTGTCTATCATGAGAAACTGAGGGCGGGACGGACGGAGTGTTCTGAACAACATTCTCACTACCACATGCACCCCCCCCCCCCAGAAGGAGCATCCTGTTGATCTGTGTTTCTCTTAGTTAGGGCTGTTAGACTACCAATTTCCTCCCCATTCTTGTTAAGGAGTCCTCCTAATCTATTGACCTCTGCGGCCAGCTGGTCAAGTTTGGCCACTAAAGGTTTAATAATGCCCTTAATCTTCGAGTCAATGATACTGACTAGCTTTTTTAGTTGTTCAGCATCCAATTTAACCATCTCATCTTTGGCCGTATCACCATCATCCTTGTCTATATTTTTAGGGGGGGTGGCAACTCTTTTTCTTATGGTACGTGAACCCCCACGTTTGGTCTGGGCTTTCCTGCATGCTCTAACCACTCTTTTCACAGGGGTCGGCGGATGCTGTATCGTAGAGTCTATGGAATCATCCAAAACAAATTGAGTGGCAGTGGACTGCTCAGGCTATTCCCTGATGTAGGCGTCGGGGTTATTAAAACTAGTACTAACATCCAGTGCCAGTGAAACAGGGGCAGGACAAGTTGTAAGAGATAAAGAGGGACTGCTTAATCCTAAGGACTGTCACCTTTCATTATTAATCTTATTGACAACCTTAACTAGATAGTTGTCCAAGGTGCATGGCACAGAAGGGGCCTTTTGCTTAGACATACTTAAAACTAATAGATTTAAAAATTCAAAAGAAAAAAGAAACCAGAAATAGAGCTCTCATGAATTGCACAGAATAAAATAAACCGCCAACCAGTAGCAATAACCATTAAAATACGCAATGTTTGTACACGGACCAAAAAGATTATAAAGTCTCACTGTGTGGGGGGCATATAAAGTCCAAGGTCTGTGGCCCATCCCAGTCTCGTCCTGTCCCGGACTGTCACAGACTGTCCGCCCTTTGTCCAGGCTTCGTCTGGCACGTCCCGCGCCGCGCTGACCGGATGGCGTTATCTGGGGCTGATGGGCGTGGTGGCGGGCCTCTGCACAGGTGGGCTCACGCACGGACTCCTGGTCCCTGGAGTCCCGTGCAGCACGCAGGTGATTGCCCCCAAATATATTCTCTAATAAAAGAGAGGGACCCAAAGTACCAAAGGGGTAGGGTACCACAAGACAGTCTGTCATCAAAGATAGTCCCCTTTGGAACGGTAATCAACAATCAAACACACTTACGCCTTACTAGTTAGAGCAGTTGCTGTAATACTTAGGACAGACGATAAGCTGTCTTCTACCTCGCTAAGGATAAATATGAATTACAAAATTGGAATATGATTTATAGAAGACTATACTACTGTATCCTTGTTTTATGTTTTAACCATTGTGTTGTTCTTTTGTTCCCACCGTGTTATCATTTTCTGCATATATTGTATTAGGATATATGGTTTGTCCTGTTTTAAGGTAAAAACTTTTTTTTAAATTAACTATTAAACTGTGTACTTTTTATAATTTCTGACTAATTTTTGCATCATCTTTTCAGTATTGCTCTTATTTAGAATATTGCTCTAACTAGTAAGGCGCTGCATGTAAGTGTGTTTGATTGTTGATTACCGTTCCAAAGGGGACTATCTTTGATGACAGACCCCAAATATATTCTGCAACTGCCTCGGTTGATTCTCCCCCTCCAGGGGAAGCAGCAGGTCAAGATACAGCGAGATCGGCAAGCAAAGCGGGACCCACGCCAGCGGGTCCAGCAAGCCGTTATCTGGGGCTGGTGGGCATGGTGGCTGGCCTCTGCACAGGTGGGCTCACGCACGGACTCCTGGTCCCTGGAGTCCCATGCGGCGTGCAGGTGATTGCTCCCAAATATATTCTGCAACTGCCTCGGTTGATTCTCCCCCTCCAGGGGAAGCAGCAGCTCAAGATACGGCGAGATTGGCAGGCGAAGCGGGACCCGCGCCAGCGGGTCCGGCAAGCCGTTATCTGGGGCTGGTGGGCTTGGTGGTGGGCCTCTGCACAGGTGGGCTCACGCACAGACTCCTGGTCCCTGGAGTCCCGTGCGGCATGCAGGTGATTGCCCCCAAATATATTCTGCAACTGCCTCGGTTGATTCTCCCCTCCAGGGGAAGCAGCAGCCCAAGATACGGCGAGATTGGCAAGCGAAGCCGTATGTCACTTCTACCTCCACAGCCAAGGTCAATCAATCAATCAGGGGATTGTAAGCGTGCTACTCACCTGTGAGGGTCTCAATTTGCTAGGTGGGGAGGGGTAGGTATAATTTTTTGGTCCCTGGGCCTCCGTGACTGATGCGGGGTCGCCCTGTGTTGTTTTTTGTTTCTTTGCATGGCGACACCAGGAGGTTTCAGGAGTTCTTTCAAATTGATATAATCTCCCCCAAAAGCCGGACGAGCGAGTGGACATTTGGACCTTATAGCGGATGCCCTCATTTATCTGAGGTATATGAGAGCAAGAGCCCCCCAGAGTAATAGGCGTGTGTTTGAAGCTATGGCTCTGACTAAGGATATTTCTCTGTTTGCTTTCTCCTCTGTTCAGGGCCCACCTTGTGTGCACTAGACGAGGAAGCTTTCCCTGCCCCTAGGATTAGTTATCCTGTGTGAATTATATATTTTTTCAAGGTACTTTTAGTAAGCTTTGGGCTTGTAGTCTGGTAATCCGGGTGCCTCTTTAGCTGGCCCTCTGCACTATTGCTCAGCGCACGCTCAGGTATTTTAAACTCAGGCACGGTGTTACTATTAGTCACCTACGGGTGTATCTTGGATATGGTTCTTGTATTTCTTTTCCTTATTCTTCCTTTTCTGGCCACCTCATGCGGGCTTTCCAATAATTATTCATGGTCCCTTTGTGTGTTTTCTTTTTGTGCTCTGCACTGCATTATCACAGACGGGTGAGAGTTGAACCGGCATTTGATACTTGTTTTAGTATTATTTATGTTCTCTAATATATTATTTCAGTACCCTTGTCCTGATGAAGCCAAAAGAGACAAGTGGCGGAAACGCGACCGCAACTGCGTCGACACCTTTGTGATAAGGAGTCCCCATATTTTTGTATTTTGTGTTTGATGTCGGGCGCCCTGATTAATATATTTTTTTTTGTTAAGGAGAATGTACAACCCAGGCGCTGCGAGGACTTCCTTTTCTGTGATATATCACTCTAGGTTAGGAGTGGGTATTGTAAAAATGTAACTTCTTTATTATTTTTTTGTAGGGTACACTGTTGTATATATAGTGTATATATTGTATATGTAGGTTGTATATATAGTGTATTTTTGTGATATTTCGATTACTTTGTTGTTTTGTGCCACCTTGTCCTGTGACACGTATATATGTCCTTATTCATTTGTAAAACTGGATTCAGATACAAAGAATTGTAAAAAACAGGATAAATATATCTTGTTGTAAAAGTAAATGTTTAATTGATTCCTCAGTACCTTCCTTTTCAACTTCCTCATCATTTTGATGTCCCTTGCCCAGGTATGGCAGGGTAATTTGGGCAGAACCCCTTTATAATTTTCTAGTAGGTGGGGGTAGAGCAGCTCAGTTCTGTAGAAGAGCCAGGTCTTGAGCGTCTTTCTGAAGATGTTCAGGGAGGGAGTGCCTCTGATGTCGATCGGGAGCTAGTTCCAGGTCTTGGCCACGATTTAAGAGAAGACCCGTCCACGTGCTCTGGCTTTGCGGGGTGCGGGGTTTCGGCAAGGTCGGCGCATTGGAGGATTCTCTTGGGTACTTGGAAGGAGATTCTCTTGTTGAGGTATTGGGGTCTGGTGTTGTTGAGGCATTTGTAGGCATGGGTGAGTATCTTGAAAGTGACTCTCTTCTCGATGGGGATGTCGAGGGATGCAGAGGACGAGTATGGCTGCGGTGTACTATATGGTCAGCATTTTGTGGAGCAGAGATTTGTTGTCTACTATGCTGAGGCCGTGCTGTCTGATGATCGTGGTGAGAGGGGCCCCATAGATGTTGAAGAGCGTGGGGCTAAGTGATGATCCCTGGGGTACTCTGCAGATGATTTCCATGGGCTTGGAGAGGAAGGGTGGTAGCCTGATTCTTTGGGTTCTGTTGGTGAGGAAGGAGCGGACCCAGTCGAGGGCTGTTCCCTGTACTCCGGCATCGTGGAGTCTGGCATTGAGTGTATGGTAGAAGACAGTGTTGAACGCAGCAGAGAGGTCGAGCAGGATCAGGGCTGTGGTGTGTCTTTGGTCGAGGAGAGTGTGGATGTTGTCTGTGGTGGCAAGTAGAGAGGTTTCTGTGCTGTGGTATCTGGTTTGGGCGGGTTCGAGGATGGAGTTCTCTTCGATGAATGTTGTTAGCTGGGCGTTGACGATCTTCTCGGTGACTTTTGCCACGGAGGGGAGGAGGGAGATGGGTCAGTAGTTCTTGAGGTGTGTGCTGTCTCCTGAGGGTTTCTTGAGTGGGGTCTGACTTCTGCGCATTTTCAGTCACTGGAAAAGATGCTGGCTTGAAAGTGGTGTTGATGGTGCGTTGTAGTTCTGGAGCGATGGCAGTAGCGGCTCGGTGGAAGATGTGCGGCGGGCAGGGGTCTGTGGGGGCCCCTGAGTGAATGTCTTTCATGGTAGAACTTGTGTCTTCGGTGGTGGCAGAGGTCCAGGAGGCGATGGTGGGCTGTTTGGCGTTACTGGAGAGTGAGGTGGTTTTGGAATCGGGTGTCTGGTCGCCGAAGTGGTCATAGGAGCCCTTGATTGTCAGATGGAAGTAGGACCCAAGCTTGTCGCAGAGATCCTGGGAGAGGGTGATGACCGTGGTTTCGCTTTGGGGCTTGGTGAATTCTTGGATGATACTGAGGAGTTCCTTGGAGTTGCTGGAGTTGGCGAGGATCTTGTTTTGTATGAAGGTTCTTTTGGTGGTTCTTATGCGTTGGTGGTATTTCAATATGGTGTTCTTGTAGTTGGTGTGATCTTCTAATGTTTTTCTGTTTCTTCATTTCTTCTTTGTATGCCTGCAGGTGCGTCTGAATTCTTGGAGTTCAGTGGTGAACCAGGTGGCCTTCCTGGGGCGTTGTCTACCAGTGGTGCGTAGGGGTGCGTGCTCATCTGCACAGTTGGAGATCCATGCATGGAGTTCTTTGGCTGCGTGGCTGGTGTCAGTCGAGGTGGTGGGGGCATCCCAGTAAAGCGTTGAGTTGAGATGCTCTTCGATGACTTTGCTTCAGTTCCTTCGTGGAGGGCGTGGTGCAAGTTTGGGGGCATTGGGTCTGTCGACATTGAAGAGTTTGCAGCGGTGGTCCGTCCAGGGTGGTTGCGTGGTGTGGCTGAAGTGAATGCTGTTTCCTCCTGGTCTGGCTTTAATTTTATATTATTACATAAAATCATAATTGTTACATACTGCTTTTTGTATGTATTGCCATAGTAACCCCTTAGATGCTTAAGCCCCGCATGCCCCATTACTGAGACATTTGTTTATGCTTGGGGCACTTCACTTCTAACCTTAACAACTTTCCACAAACTATATTAATGTCAATTTTGCATCGATTTTTCCAAAATGTAAGGAATTCTAGGGGAAACCAGGGTTTGTGGACTCACCACATTTGTTTTTTTGTTTTTTTGAATAATGAGAAAAAGTGCTGTGTAAGAAAGTCTGGTTTTTTTTACAAAAAATGATTCAACAAAAGGCTTGTTGTACTATATCACCATCTTAAATGCTTTCAAATACAAGCAAAATTGTAAACAAACAATTTGTTTACTTGTTATTTTTCATTTTTCTAAGTGGTAGTCTCTTTTTTGTGTTTTCAACCTATTCACAGTTTTTGCTGGAGCCAATGCTATAGAATTCTGAAAAGTAGACAAAAATAAATATTTAACAAGGAGCCATTTGTGTGGATAGTTTATGGTATTCCAAAAGAAACACATTTTTTAATTAAAAACTAACATTTTAAAAATGGAACAATTAGAAATATCAGTCAACGTTTTCATCTGTAATTTTTGCCCCAGTGGCTACTTCACAAAAGTAGTATACCATTGCTTCCATCAAACCTTTCTACTTGCAGTCATATATAGTGCTGGTTAGTTGTCCAAAAACATGTGCTACTCAGAGCCAAGAACTGAAATGCAGCTTATAAATATTTTTCATTGTGTACCAACCATGCAGAAAATCATATTGTAAAATCTATTTAAGGAAACATAGCTATGAAGGAAACCTATGCAGTTTTAAATGTGCCCAAGATATTGTGTTTAGGACTAGTGGTTATTGATACAACTCTGAACTTAGGCTAAACCAAACTATCATGCAATTCAGAGAGTATTATCAAAATTGTGTTCTTCCTTGCACATTGGCCTATATTTGGAAACCTGAAATGGAAAGAAATTCAATTTCTAATAACAAACATTTTACTATTCTGTGTTCCTATACCTTTTCCTGAAAAAACAGTACCCCACTTGTGTGGGTAGGCCTTTCGCTGGTGCCAGGGAAGGCCCTAAAATGCAAAATAGAAACATAATATCTTCCACACAAAAAATGAAACATGTTGGCACGTGGATAGCTGTGGGATTGAGGCCTGGGATTGGATGAGAAGGCAGAGCAAACCCAGACATTTCAACAATATAGATTCTCAGGCAGTCTAGGATGGTGGGACTCGTGTGACTTTCACTAACGTTTTTTACCCAAAATTCTATGCAAACCTCAAATTCTGGCCAAAACCCAAATTTGTGTTACATTTCTGTGAGGAAAATTCCTGGAATCAGTTGGGAGACACAAATGCCAATCACTCCACATTCTCACACTCCACCTAATAAAAACAGTACCACACTTGTTTGAGTGGGGGGCCTTTTGACAACCACAGGAACTGACAAAACCAACAACAATGTATCAAATCGCACCCCACCTCAGGCAACTCCACTGACTCTCCATGCAAAAGAGATGGCAATTTAAGCTGTTGACCCATGCACACAAGGCTCTACACAATCAAGGATACTGATACATTAAGAACCGCCGGAAATTCCACCAACCTTTGAGAAGACTATGTAAATGTGTAAATGTAATGTAAATGTGGTGTATTTGTGTAGCGCGAACAGTGACCCGGAGGCATCCCGGTGCTTGTACTCCTACCACAAGGGAACCCCTCCTGGCTTGTCCTTGTGGGGTGTCCACTCCTGGGCATCCCATGGTGAAACCAGGCATCCCTTGTGTATCAGGGGGCCTTTGTGGAGACTATGCAAGCTATTGCCCAGAGTTGCAGCGTGGGACCCATGCTTAGAATCGGCACTGAGGCGAGAATATCCGGTCAGAGGAATTTAAGCCCAAAACCCGCCGAGGAGGGAATCGAACCCTGGTCCCTGGCCAGCGTTCTGCATCAAGGTCTGCCGCTCTAAGCATTGAGCCACACTTCTCCACTATGCTCCACCTCCCTTTCACTTGCCCATACTTCCTGCATCTACCAAAGCAGCAGTGGAGGATGCTCCTTCTCCCACATCACAGCAAAGGCATGGACCATTCTCCCCACACAGCTGCAGACCATCACCTCACCTCCAGAATTCATAATGGCCCTCAGGACCTGGCTGTTCGAATAAGCTTCTGGGACCTGGAAGCGCCTGGACACCCTACTGGGTGATTAGCTGCTCTTTATAAATCCTGATTGATTGATTGATGCGTAGACCACATTGATTTTCTATGGTCACAGTGTTCATCTGTTCCTGTTCCTGGAATCCTCACAGATTCTGGAACGATCCCACAAAGGAATGTGAAGAAAATACATAATTTTAGTCTTTACATTCGCCTGACATTTTGGGTAAGAAAACATGGATCCATGCAAGCAAACCACCCTGGATTCTTGGGTCCCTAGTTTTCAGAAATACCCAGGATTTTTTAGGGTCCGTAGTTGACAGCTGACCCAGGGATAAGAACTAAAATAATGTGCCCATTCACCTTGACAAGTGAGAAGAAATTGGAATGTACCCCATCTCTGTCAGCCTGAGAGTATGTCCTTAATCTCCCATTCAAAGTGGCAAAAAACTGTGGTACTCATGAGGCATGGGGGTCAGAGCTGATACCTGGGTGAGCCGCCCCACCAGAATATATTTTTCTAAAAACAAAATACACTTGTTATCTAGTAGATTGGGAAACAACTCCTAATCAACCTCTGAGGTGACAGAAACACAGTTAGCCAGTTCTCTGGTGGAGGCAACATCCAAAGCCTAGGCAGGCCTCCACTCCACTCCCCGTTCCTTATTTTGACCATTTTCCCTAGCGTCTAGTGGGCTTTTTACCCCAGCAAGGAGCATATTGGGATTAATCCTCCCATAAGCTGCAGAATGACTGTTGTGTCCTGGGGGAACACTTGCACATTCCCAAAATACTTCCATTGTGTCCATTGGGCTTTCTGCCCCCTCCCCTAAAACTTTTGAGGACCCACTCCTTATTTTCACCCAGTGGGCTTCTTCTTGGATATAGGCATGGCTTGTTACATGGGCTGGCCATCCCACTCCTTCTGTTTAAAAAAATAAGTATTCCCTAGTGTCTAGTTGGCTTTCTGATCTCCGCATGGGTATACACATTTCCTATTTTACCCTGGGTGTGGTAAGACTAAGGTGCCATGGAGGAGCCTTTGCCCAGGTATTGGGGGCACTCACCCAATGAAAAGGCATTTTCCAGCTATTAAGCCATCTTTTTGCCCCCTGTGGAGAGAAAATGAAGGCAAAGCATGCACTCTGCCTCCTAGGTGGGGCAGGAACCTGCTGGGCCCCTTCTGGGAAAGTCTCCTGGACCCCTTCTGGGATGGAGACATGGCCCAATGCCTGGACTGACTACCCCACACCTTTTGTTTTTTTTCTAACTATTGATTCCCTGGTGTCTAATGGCCTTTCTGACTCACACAAGGGGCTGATGGGAGTAAACTCTATCTGCTCTTAGAGTGTGGAAAGAATGTTTCCCTGTGGGAGGAACACTTGCCCATGCCCAAGGGGGGCACTCTGTGAAAATAAAACGTTTCTCTAATGTTTAGTGGGCTTTCTCCCCCCAGGAGGGAACATTAAAATCCACAATCTGGCCCCATGGTGGGGCAGAAAGTCTGTTGGGCCCAATATGAGGTAAGGGCATGAACTGATGCCTGGGCAGCCCACCCCCATCCATCCCTATGGGGCGATTTGGTGGTAAACACTCCTATCTACGTCCGGGTCAGAAATACTGTTGTTCTCTTGGTGGGGAGAAGGCTTGCTCGTGCTTGGGGGTGCTGCCCCCAAACCAATATTTACTTGGTGTCTTGTGGGCTTTCTGCTCCAGGAGTCATATTGAGGTAAAACCCCAGTGGATGCATAAGACTGCTGGGTATGTTCTGGGTACAAGTATGGCCCGATGCATGGGCAGGCCACACAACCCCTTCTTTTTTTGTCTCTAGTGTCTAGTGGGCTTTCTGCTGCCCTGAGTAGAGATTGGGAACAGAAACCCCTGTTGGTGCCACCAGGTAAAGCCGAGCAGTTTCACACTGAAAAAAATAAAGTAACAAACACATACACTGCACGAAAACTCCAATGTGTCATGGCCATTATTGCTTTATTTTACAAAAAGACATTACTAAATTTGTTTTTGTAAAACAAAAAAGTTTGGTGAGTGGCAGCATGAAACCTAGTGGGCAAGCAGCAATTTGTCAGTGCATTCAGAGTAGTGCATTGGCAGCAGCTCATTTGAAGGGACAGAACTCTCTATCAGGACAACGGATATCTCTAAATATGGTGGGCTACAGTCTGCCAGGGTTGTGGATGTCATTGCCTCTGCCACTCAGGTAGATTGGTGGGCTGCCTACCAAAGTCTGAATGAAGACCTAAATACTGCGAAGTTGGAGCTACAACCTTTTTTATTGATTCAAGTCAAATATCTGCAGTGATAAGGTCACCTATATAAAGAATAATTCAAAAAGACAGTGGGCCCAAGTCATAAAGGGACTTACAACTTGTAAAGTTATGAGTGCGGAGTCTCAGTACTCTGGGCACTGTCTTCACCGTTATAGTGGCATCTCCAGACTCAGGGTGGAATCTCCCTTCGGCACACTCTCTGCGGAGATTATGCCCAGAGGGTGGAAACAAACTCTGATCAGAGTGCGAAGACTCCAACCTCAGTGTGGATACTCTACCCTGAGTGCAGAAACTTCACAGTTGTAACTTTATGAGCTGTAAGTCCCTTTGTGAATCGCTCATTGCATTTGTATTTTTAACCCCAATCATCAAGTAGAATCTTTAACTATAAGTCGAAAGTAGAACCTAGGTAAGACTTCTGTCAAATATTATGGCTTCTGCTGGGTAGTATTTTTTGTGTAAACTTGGAATAATCTGAACTAGCTTCAATTCAACAATTTACCAACCTAGACTGGTATTTGGAGTATGCTGAAAAGAGTACCCCTTTGCAAAGGCAAAGGAATATCATTTCCCACTCTGAAAGTAAGTCCCCATTATTTAGAGTTGGATGGACCTTGAATATGTCTGGGGCAGAGACTACTCCATCGGGCCATCGGAATAAGGGCCGTCAGATGTTTTGCTGTTAGTCCCTCCACCCTATTTAGAATAGGTGAACAAATGGCAAGATTTTACTTTCACTTATTGCCACACAAAACATGTCAGAAGGTGAAAGTAAAAATGTCAATGACCCCAACACAATGGGAGAAGATTCCCGTGGCTAGAGGGCCATTGCTTTTTTTTAATTGAAAAAATTTCTGCTTTTGGATTTCGTTTTTGAAAATAAAAAAAGAAATTAAAATCTTACCGTACAGCTCCGTCATGTTGACCGAGCCATACAGCACACTTTCAATGCACTGACCAGAACCCTGTTTTAGCGGTTCCTGCCATAGTAAGAGCTGTCAGCTGAGGCACCAGACATCTCTAAATGTGCAGTGCAATTACTCCATCAGGGTGAAATACTCCATTGCCCTGATGGAATAACTTCACTCTAAATAAGGCCCCCAGTACTTAATTGCACAAAGCTTTTTTGGGGTGAAGGATTTCACAATTCACATAGTATACGTCTCATTGTATTATGCCTATTTTTATTATTATTAAATATCTTTATTCGGCAAATTGATCACCATAATAGAATACATATACATAATACATTTCCAATTTTCCGGTTAAAACTATAAAAAGATACGGATAAAAGGGAAGAAATGCACCACAGTCACTAGTTTGCTACAGGCGGTTACAAGCATCAGACCGTAGGCCCCCCTGAGTGCAATTTCAGTAAACGGGAGCGCGTCACCCACGCACTGCCCAAGAATTTTGCCACCCCGCAAATCATGATGGAGGATGAAGAGTCAGTAGAAAGTACACGTAGTGCCTGGCTATGGCACCTCAACCCCAGTTCCCTACACACAGGTTTCAGCCAGAATTTCCGTGCCACTTTGTAAGCGGGGCAGGCAGAAAATAGGTGGGCCACAGACTCCTTCGGTGCTGCACATCCAGGGCACGAACGCAGGGGGGCACCAGAGTTCGACCACCTCGCCGTGAAGTCATGCACGGGAAGCGTCCCATATCTCAGTTTTAGATATAGCGCTCGATCTAGAGGTTTAGTTATCAGGTCGAGGAAGGGTTCCAGCTTTCTCACCCATTTAATTAACAGAAATTGATCCGTGAGTGAGCCCCCATCCATACCCCTCAGTGCAATACTCTGTACCCAATCCCAATATAGCTTTTTGATCACTTCCTTGGGTGGCGGCGTTTGTGTCTCCCAAGCATCCCTTAGTCCCAAGTTAAGAACCAGGTCTCTCAATTTATTCAGCCATCCTATCTTTTTCCCCGTGTCCAATAGAAGAAGGTCATCCAACCCTTCAGCGTATTTTGCGAGCTCCTCAGTTCTTCTTAAACGAGTCCAGAAGAGCAACAGGCATAGCCTTACCAAGTCCTTTAGTGCTCTTCTGCCCAAATCTAGTCTCAGGGGGATCAGTGGGGTGGAAGCGGGAGGGGCCACCACCTTCCTTAGAAAATTGTTTTCCGCTGTCGATAGATTTGTAACATTTTCGAACCCCCAGAGTTCAGAGCCATATAATGCCGTCGGAAGAATCTGACCCTCATAAATCGCCATGGCCGGGGAGACAGGTTTGCTGCTTGACTCGCCGAGCTCCCTCAGAGTCACCCCAGATACTCTTTGGTGGCTGAGTAACATTTTGGCCAAGTGGTCCTTCCAGGTCATTCGACTATTTATACGGACACCAAGATAGTCAAATGAATCGACCAACTCCAGGGGAGCACCATTGAGCAATAAGTTATTTTTAAATCTTTTAGAGGGGGAGAGTGCCATCAGTTTAGTTTTCGAAGTATTGATGGTTAAGCCTCTGTTGGTACAAAAGGAACTAAACCGGTTCAAGAGTTTTTGCAGACCCACTGGGGATTTGGATATCAATAAGGTGTCGTCGGCGAAGAGTAAAGTGGGGATTCTTTCCCCCGCCAGGGATGGGGCATCCGACTCTTCCCCCTTCAGGTGGCCCACCACTCCATTCACGAATAGGGAGAAAAGGGTCGGAGCCATAACACAGCCCTGGCGTACTCCTCTCCTCACAGGGACCCTATCTGTTAACTGTCCCTGGGATCCCCATCTGACCCTCGCGTAGTTCCCCTTGTGGAGCTTTACGATTAGACTCAGGAGTCTACTGGGAAATCCCATCTCTCCTAGGATCTCCCATAATTTTGCCCGGGGGGCCAGGTCAAAAGCTGTCTTGAGATCTATGAAGGCCATGTATAAACTGCCTTTTTTGATGGTAACTGCCTTCCAATAGATAACAAAAAAGCGAAAGACCTGGTCCATCGTGCCTACCTTTCTTCTAAAGCCCGCTTGGAGGTGGGAGAGAATACTGGCCTCCTCCATCCAATCGCCTACCCTTGAAATGATGACCCTGCCGACCACTTTCTGAATTATATCTATCAAGCTGATAGGTCTGTAGTTCGCAGGATCATCTCTTGGCCCCTTCTTGAACACAGTTACCACCTCTGCCCCCTTCCAAGAATCTGGCACCTGGTGACCCCTAGTAATCAAGTTCATAATTGTGGCGATTAACTTGGCCCAAGCCTGCGGCTCCGCGATCAACAGGTCCCCAGGGATCCCATCCGGCCCGGCCGCCTTCTTTGGGGTTAGATGTCTAATCGCCGTCACTACTTCGGTGGTCGAAAATGGGAGGCATCCACCCCTGAGGTATCCCCAGCACCAAAACTAGCTGCCCCGGGACTGATTGGTTCATCATTACCTCCATATAGGGATGAAAAGTGATTAAACCATTGCTGGCTGGTTATGTGAGCTGCTAATGGTTGCGATTTCCTCTGCCTAGTTCTGTTAATCAGATCCCAAAAAAGGTTCGGGTTCCTTCTACTCACAGCATTGGATAGGTCCTGCCAATGCTGTTCCTCCCACTCACGTTTAGCCAGCGATAGTGCTTTCAGGTAGTCCTTCCTGGCCGCTCTAACCAGCAAAAGATCCCCAGAAAGCAGGGCTTTTGTCAGATTTTTCCTTTTGCCCTTACACTGATCTGTATACCAAGGTTTATTTGAAGTGGGAGGTGTAATAGTTTTCCTGTGGCTATTCCCTTTCGAGGTAAAAAATTGACTGACATGATCTATTGTGGCTTTATAAGCTGAGTCAAGGGAAGAGTGCGGAAACATACTAATCTGATTGTCACAGTCCCAGGCCTCCAGATCAGAGGACAGGCCCTCTACCAGAGATTTAATGGCCCCCAGGTCATCCTCCTTCAGGTTAGCCTTGTCCCATTTCAGTCTGCGATTGTTGTTATATGGGATGATCTCTTTGGATATTTTTAAGGGGGCATTCACCCTCCTGTCTTTAAAGATGCCCCAATTAAACTTACAACACAGGAGATTATGGTCGCTATCCTGACTTGGGAGCACCTCCATGTCAATAAGGTCTGCCCATAAACTAACATCCATTAGGATGTAGGCAATTCGGGACGGCCCAGTAAGTCTATTGAAGGTCAATGCACCTGCCTGGTTGGATATAGTCCTGCCATTGAGGGCTCTTAACTTGTGGTCCCTAGTTAGTGCATTGATTTGGATTGCCCTAGCTGACCATTTTCTAATAGGGGTCAGGGATAGGGTTGGGATGGACCATTTTGAATCTTCGTCTTCAATACCCAGGGGGTCATCTCCGAGGAGGGGTTCAAACGTGCAATTGAAATCACCCCCCACGATGATTTTTGCTGATGAAGGGCAGTTAGCTAAGGCAGAGTCCAGAGCTGTTAAAATTGAAGAGGCGGAGTCCCCAGGAGCCCCTCTGGCATAAACGTTAAAAAGGTCAAGCCTGCTACCCTCCGCGTTCCCTCTAGAAGAGAGGTGGAGTATATCACTACACTCCGAGTTGTGGCGTGTGACCACCCAGTCCAGCTCTATTTTAATCCAGACCATGAGGCCACCCGCTGGTCTACCCTTTCCTTTACTTACTGCTGGCAAAAAGTGGGTGGTATACCCCGATTTATGTAAGGGTAATAGGCTCCAGGTTTCCTGAAACAGGCAAACATCGAACCTCTTGATGAACGTGTGCCACTCTGGTATATCTAACTTCCTTTTTAACCCCGCAACGTTCCAAGATAGGAGGTTTATTACCCGCCGTCCCTTGGGCACTATGGTGTGTCCCCCCTTATTCACACCCTCATTATCCACCATGGTCATGCGACTGTCCCCATCCTGGACCAAGGGGATAGGGTTTGCAGGACAACTAGCCATGCTGGCCATAGACCCGGCTAACATGGGAGCCTCAGTAATGTAGTTAGTAATGCCAATTTGAGCTAAAAGTGGACTAACTTGCCCTGCGTCTATACTGCCACGAAGTCGTGGGGCCTCCTCCCCAGGGAGTTTGCATATCTCCCACCGGGCGCTGAACTTCAATCGCAATCTTCCAGCCCAGAGAGCTGCGAAAACCGATTGTAAGTGTCCAAGGGAGTGAAGGGTCTTAGATGTTCCATCCTGGTGCCATGATTCATCGTGTGTCTATAGGGCACCGTAGACCAGGCAGAATGCTGGTCAGGCACCGAGGCAAAGTGTTGCCCATAGTGGGGATAATTGTTGTTATAGGGCAAGGTGGGGGTGGCCTATAGAGTTGGAACTTTTTGGGATATTTAGGAGGAATAACCTCTGACCTAGGATAGAAGTGTGTTAGGGCCCGAGGGATGGTGCGAGTTTCCCCGTTTCCAGGTGGCCAATTTAAGATATAATCTACTGCCCGGGGGTCTCTAAAGTTGACCACCACTAGGTCCCCCTCTATATCTTTAGTTCTGCTCCCCAGCCAGTTGATCCGTCTGACATGCTCTATATTGGGCGCTATCGGCCTATGTGCCCTCAACCAGTGAATAATTTTATTTTTGAGATCAGCGTATCCCTCCTTCTTATTTTCTGCTAACGGAGGGACCCCAGTCAAGACCACCACAAAAGGCACTGCTTCTGGGGTAATCTCCACTTGTGGCACCTTTTTCCGTGGTATTCTATTATGTCTACCTTCCCCTTGGTCGTTCTGGTTGTTACTTGTCGGGGCCTTTGAGACTGGTTTTTTGGGGTCACCACCCGTTTCAATTGCTGGTGTATTTATCTGTTTGGAAGGCAGTGGGTTTTGAGAGGGAAGGTCAACCCTACCCTGGGGCTGTGTAGTTTGTTTGGCCGGCTGAGCTGGGGCAGTTGGGTTTTTTGGAACGGTGATAGAAGGGGGCCTGACCAGAGGTGTTGGATGCGCCGCCCCACTCCCCTGGCTTTTAGTCAGAGTATCGATATTGTCGTGTATGCGGAACCCCGCAAGAACATCCCCTGGTGGAGCACACCACTTGAGATCACACAAAGGTGCTTCTGTTTTGAGTAGTAAATCTTTATTACTTCATTTCCATGGTAGTTTTAAGCTTACAAAGCTTCGATATTCAACAGCATATCGGAAGTGTTATAATCCATTACATTTGAACATTGAGCTCCAATGCATTTCGGGCGTGAGCGCCCTTGATCACGGAGAGCTGAGGAGGAAGCGGAGAAAAGTAACGGTGAGGGAAGATGTTGTGTTCAAGAGGGTAAAGGGAGTCTATCAACGTGCTCTTATGTGTGGGCTGCTAGATTAGGTGCGCGCAGATAAGGTGCAGGGTGGGGGAAGTGGTGGGAGTATTACCGCCAGTGATACGAGTAGACTATAAGTCTCTGAGCTATCATAAGTCAGCCTCTTACTTCAAAGTAAAGCGTGGTGTCCTTAAGCGTTCTCCTGCAGTCATCCGTTTGCCGTCAGAGCCGCGTGTGAAACGATCGGCTAAATAATTAAGTCAACAGAGATGACGGACTCGCGCCCGTGAGAAACGGGGGCCATGTTGGAATGGTGAAATCTAACTCAGGCACCAAGTGGTGAATACATACATGCGTGCGCAGATGGGTAAAGGTGGGTAAAGGTATACAGAGGTAGACAAACGTGAACAGTGTGTAAACGGGTGAGAAAGTAAACAAAGATAGACGAAAGTGAACAGTGAACAGACATAAACAAGGGTGAAAACAGGGATAAAGGGAACGGAGAAGCAGCAACATTACAGTTAGTATTATAAGTAACAACTAAATTCTGTACGATCATTGAGCCCATGGGGCTTGAGGGTCTGTAAAAGGTAAATCCACTCAAGTTCTCTCTTCAGTAACAGTTTTGTATTGTCTATGCCTTCTTTTTTGGGTACGATCTCTAGGACCATAAATTTTAATTGAGCGATGGTATGGCGTGCTTCCATGAAGTGAAGAGCAATGCTGGATTTTTCGGTTTTGAGTCTGATATTAGACTTGTGCTCATTCAGTCGGGTTTTGATTTTGCGTTCGGTCTTCCCTATGTATAGTTTGCCACAGGGGCATTTGAGAGCTTCCATCAAGGCTCCCTGAAAAAACATCTCCCGTTTTCCCAAATGTTGCGCGTCAAGCGCATAGTATCCGACGAAACTATGGTTCATCAACGGATAACGGAAATGTCAAACAGATTCCGGGCACGTGGTTACCCAGAGAACGTCTTGCAAGACGCACAAAATCGTGTGGCCAACACATCCAGACAGGACTGTCTGACTAAAACTCATAGGAACACAGAGCAACGCATGGTCCTTGTGTCCAAATTTTCCACTGCGAGTGCAGCGTACAAAAAGATCATCTGGAAGCACTGGCCAATATTGCAAAATGAACCGGATTTCCAGGGCATCTTCAATGAGCCTCCCATATTTGCCCACACCAGGAATCGAAACATCAAGGAAATATTGGCTAAGCCCACAGAATCAACTAAAAGACACCGCGGCACCCAACCTTGCTTGAACTGCGGTCACTGCAACAGTGTAATCAGGGGTAATGAAATACAACATCCCATGAAAGGACACAATATCAAACTCCATGTAGATGCCACATGCAACTCCACCAATCTGATCTACGCCCTCAAATGCCCCTGTGGCAAACTATACATAGGGAAGACCGAACGCAAAATCAAAACCCGACTGAATGAGCACAAGTCTAATATCAGACTCAAAACCGAAAAATCCAGCATTGCTCTTCACTTCATGGAAGCACGCCATACCATCGCTCAATTAAAATTTATGGTCCTAGAGATCGTACCCAAAAAAGAAGGCATAGACAATACAAAACTGTTACTGAAGAGAGAACTTGAGTGGATTTACCTTTTACAGACCCTCAAGCCCCATGGGCTCAATGATCGTACAGAATTTAGTTGTTACTTATAATACTAACTGTAATGTTGCTGCTTCTCCGTTCCCTTTATCCCTGTTTTCACCCTTGTTTATGTCTGTTCACTGTTCACTTTCGTCTATCTTTGTTTACTTTCTCACCCGTTTACACACTGTTCACGTTTGTCTACCTCTGTATACCTTTACCCACCTTTACCCATCTGCGCACGCATGTATGTATTCACCACTTGGTGCCCGAGTTAGATTTCACCATTCCAGCATGGCCCCCGTTTCTCACGGGCGCGAGTCCGTCATCTCTGTTGACTTAATTATTTAGCCGATCGTTTCACACGCGGCTCTGACGGCAAACGGATGACTGCAGGAGAACGCTTAAGGACACCACGCTTTACTTTGAAGTAAGAGGCTGACTTATGATAGCTCAGAGACTTATAGTCTACTCGTATCACTGGCGGTAATACTCCCACCACTTCCCCCACCCTGCACCTTATCTGCGCGCACCTAATCTAGCAGCCCACACATAAGAGCACGTTGATAGACTCCCTTTACCCTCTTGAACACAACATCTTCCCTCACCGTTACTTTTCTCCGCTTCCTCCTCAGCTCTCCGTGATCAAGGGCGCTCACGCCCGAAATGCATTGGAGCTCAATGTTCAAATGTAATGGATTATAACACTTCCGATATGCTGTTGAATATCGAAGCTTTGTAAGCTTAAAACTACCATGGAAATGAAGTAATAAAGATTTACTACTCAAAACAGAAGCACCTTTGTGTGATCTCAAGTGGTGTGCTCCACCAGGGGATGTTCTTGCGGGGATCCGCATACACGACAATATCGATATTTGAAGGTGTTTTTGACGGATAACACCACCCTATGTGAGCACCCAGAACTCAGAAGTACCTCACTGATTAACCTACTTAACTTGACGTTGTGCACCCCGCCATCTCCAATATTTTTTAGTCAGAGTAACCATGCTAGTTATGGCGGTTTCCAGTATGGTCAGTCTGATTTCCACCTTTTTAATGGACTCATCAATAGGTAAAAGGAGAGATCTCAGCAAAAACTCCAAGTTCCCTATTAATGTGGGGGGAGGTGGAGTAATAGATGCTGTAGCTCCAGCATTGCTGTCAGGAACCACAGCCTGTGCAGCTGCTTCAGATGAACTATTTACCAATGGTGGTACTACTGCTGGTGTAAGATCCGGCTCCTCTGCTAGGGTAGCCTCAGTTGGATTGGGGGTTTTAGCCCCTTTACCAAATTCAGTATGCAGGATTTTAGCTTTACCTGGTTCCACCCTTACTTTCCTCCTTTTTTTACTAGGTGGTGGGCGGTGGATCTGGGCAGCAACTAAATGCTTAGGTTTCTGTTTCCTAGGCTTGGTTGTGACAGTGATGCGACTTGGACTAGGGGTAGGAGAAACAGTTATAATGTTATCCAAGGGCAAACAAGGTGTGGATACAAAATCACGAAACAAAAGGGGAACGCCTTCTTGACTAGCATTATCCCCACTCAAGTCTACTGAGCCTCCCTCCCGGGTCAAAACAAGCAGGGAACTGTCAATGAGGGGTCTATGTTTCATGCTCTCAACTGAGCGACGCCGCTCGGCCCTACGCTCTGCTAAAATATTATGCCTATTAACATGATGTTTTTTCCTCTAATAGATCATTTTGTATAAATATGTTTTAACAATAAACAAAATTGTGTTTTTGTAATTACTGGTCATTTTTTTTACCACCAAAATAAACTGGATTGAATTAAATACTAATTAATAAGCCTAAGGGCCAAATTACTAGCCTGGTAGTGCGTGGACCACAAGTCTCATGGTGGCACGACTGTGGTGGTCCTACCACTGCTGCTCCGGTGGTCTGACCGCCCCATTATGAGTAACGTGGTCGCACCGCGCTGGAACCGCCGACATCACCAGGGAACCACCTCTCCCTGGCAGTGGCATGCGGTCCTGAGCCTGCAATATTCTAGGTGGGATGGCCGTGGTCCCGCCAAGTGTATTACAAGTTTCCTCTCCATCACGGTTTTCATGACGGTTCCACTGCCATGAAAACTGTAGTGGGGGTGAAACAAACAGGGCCCCTAGTGCCTCACACCAAGTGGATGAACACATGGGGGATAACATGTGCCCCCGTGTGCATGCACACCAGTTCCTCCACATCATGGACTTTACATGCTGCACATAAGTGAAAAAGAAGTTGATTTAAAAATGCTGTGTTTCAAGCACAGCATATTCTGAACTCTTATATCTCTACTTATTAAAAATGGCAAAGATGCATCCTTCCAGGTGAGCAAATGTCGCTTAGGTCCTGATTCAGAAAGGGATTCTGCACTCATGGTGGAGGCCCCACAGTCGTGGAGGGGAAGCCACACTCACAGTGGAACCTCCGCATTGCAGTTACTCATGGTGGAAGTCCCACCACTAGTGCGGGGCCACCTGCTACTAGTGCGTAGGCCCTTCGTGAAATGACCCCCAAATGTCCGGCTCTCAATAGTGATACATTTTGAATTGATTTATTGCTTGAAATGAGCTAAGCATCATCCACAGAGTAAACTTCTGGTTCATAGTCTCCTTAAAAACTGCTTTTTTTAAATTGACTCTCCTAGAGTCAGGTGTTTGCAACTCAAACAGTCGAACTCACGTGTTCCTGAATTCATGTTTTCAAATAAATAGAAACAATAGAACAATGCTTTGTTTCAAAGCCTGTACGCTGTTTTCTTTTCAACACTTTGAGTATGAGATCAGTGGTAGCTGTTTTAAAATATATGTTTATATGTTGATATTAATATAAACATTTGCTCTCAAAGTGCATTATGTGACAACACACCTACTCCAACTATATTAGACCACACGATCACAATGAATATACTTGCGTGGCATTTAGCTGCTGAAATCTTAATTTGGAGCACTGTGATGGCTTTAATATTGTAATGACTGATAAATAGCCTACATGACAGACCTCACATTCCCTTTTAATCAAAATGTGCAGCCTTCTAAATTAATCAACCCCTTAGGGTAGAGTAGCACATTTCCAATTTAGCCATAGAGCATCATTAATAATGAAATTTCTTCTGGTGCATTTCTCATTCCGTGCTCATCTTCCCTTTGTGATAACCACAAAGGTTAACATTGTGAGTAGACTAGAAAGTTGAGATAACTTGAAACGTTTTATATGTTAAGCATAATGCTGGGAAATTCTATTTCAATATTATAGGGTGTGTGTGTTTGCAAATAAGTTAGCTATGATAAACTGCATGTTTATACTCCCAGAATATTATAACTGGTCTACATATAGACTGGAAGTGTGCAAAATTCACATAATTTCTTCCTTTTCCACAATTACGCGAAATGTGAGAAAAATTATGCAAAATTGTAAAAAATACAATCTGGCATTTAGCCTTATATTTTAGAAAGAAATGCACCCTAGTGACGCAAAAAAATGTCGACAAAACTTAACTTTTTGTTCTGATTTCTCGCGTACTCCTTTGATAGGATGTTTACCTGAACGTACTGGGGGTTATTTATTGTGGCGTAATGGCATACTTTAATGATTTTTAAATAACAAGTCAAACATGAAATGCCAGAAATTATGCAAAAATTACGCTGGAGTAATGAAAATGTCACCAAGGCCTGAATTTTTCTTTTCATATGGCTTTTTATCAATTTTTTTTTATTTTGACGTCAATAACAACTACAACATTGAGGAAACATATGTCCACCGGCACATATCTGTCTACATATTTTCTTACAACAATATATTCCCTTTACTTATCAATCTGGTCTGACGTCTCTGATAACTCTCGTGTCCCTCAATTGTATATTTCAGTTGTGTCCATTTTCATGAGGTATAATAAGCAACATGTAACCCTTTCAACTTTGTGTGAAGTGAGTGCATTACCTTCTATGCTCTTTCGATCAAGTGCAGTTTTATAGCTATCCCCTCTCCCAAATTTCAACCAACCACCAGTCCACAAGGGATTTCGACATTGCCGAATATCCATCTCTTTTGGCAATGCCTTGGGGCCTTATTATATCTTTCGCAGTCTCAGAGTGGGGCCGCCACTCTGTCGCCTCGCTCCGAGACCTCCAAAGCAATTAAAGACCAATTGCTAAAGTACAACTTATTTTTACTCTAGCAGGCAGTTTTTTTCGGTCCAAATGTGGTGCTTGTGAAAAAGGCGGTACAAAAGGGGGTGGTGATGGACGGAGCATCTGAATCAATCAAACACTCACACCCAGTCAAAAGATCTGGGTTTAATCCATCACCGTTCTTTAGCCCACTCTGCCACCCCAGTTCAGACATGGCTATATGCAAATCAGTCTGACCCTGTGCCTCATGGGAACAGTCCAGCCCAAACTGCCAAGCCATGTCTTCTCTGGACCGGAAACAAGCTTCCGAGGACCGGTTTCTGGCATTCCAGCCGTCTTCAGCCCGGCTTGCTTGAATCCAGTGGCAAAGTGAGCAAGGGACTCACGTCTGAGCATACCCTGCCGCACTTAAGGCGGCCAAAGGTGGTACAAAAGGGGGTGGTGATGGATGGAGCATCTGAATCAATCAAACACTCACACCCAGTCAAAAGATCTGGGTGTAATCCATCACCGTTCTTTAGCCCACTCTGCCACCCCAGTTCAGACATAGCTATATGCAAATCAGTCTGACCTTGTGCCTCATGGGAACAGTCCAGCCCGAACTGCAAAGCCTGCCTATATATAGCCCCTAGCCCCCTCATACCTCCTGTTTTTTTCTGTCTCACCATTGTGAGACGCGCGTCCCACGCGCTTGCCGTTCTGCGGAGCTCCGGTCTTTTCTTCGGTTTGGAGGGCTTCTCCCTCACTTGCTGTTGCCTGCTGGGTCTGGCGACGCCGACCTGGTGTGCGCGAGCCTTCCCCATCGCGTTTCAGGAGTTGGGGTGCACTTCTCGGCGGCTGGGTGGTCGGGTTCCGGGTGACGGAGTCACAGGCCTAGAGTGGCTGGGGCTGTGGTTCCGGTTCGGGTGACTGGAATGGGAGACGGTGGCTGGCGGATGTGCTGTGGCTTCTCGGCTGGCTGTTTCCGATGCTCCTTTACGGTAGGGGCCTCGTTTGAAGTAGTTTTTTATACGTTTTTTGGTTTTTGTGATTGGTTTCTGTTTTTTACGGGCTTCTTCATTGGTTGCCTCGTGTATTTTTGAAACTATTGGTTGTCTCCCGGCTGGGGCTGTGTTGCACGTTATTTAAAAGCTTGCCTCGGCTGTTCTACCCTGTCAGTTACAATATGGCTAAATGGACTTCTAAGCGCTTGAGAATTTTGTCTTCCTCTGATGATGATGGTGAGGAGCCTGTCCCGGCTCGTCAGACCAGGTCCCAGGGTCCGATGGATTCTTCTGCCCTCCTGTCTGCTTCTGAGGTGCAGTCCATGATTGAGGCTGCTGTGTCTTGTGCTCTTGAGGAGAGAGGTGCTAAGACCAGGCGCAGGTCTTCTCATGTTGCGGGGGGTCCGGTGGACTCTCCCTCTGAGGACTCCTCTTCTTCTTCGGGCTCTGCCATGCCTTCTACGTCTTCGGGGAAGTTTGTACGTAGGGAGGAGGTGCCTGCTATTCTCCAGCACATCAGGGAGAACTTGGTGTTTTCTCCTTTTGCTGCTCCCATGGAGTCTGAGGACATTGTTCCCAATATGTTAAGCCTCCTGCGCTCGCTATGCCCTTTCATGGCCGCATCAAAGACTTGATATCGGGGGAATGGAGGGACCTTGAGGGCACCTCTGTTCCTCGCTTTTTACAGAAGCTTTATTCCCTGGAGGAGGGGGAGGTCTCTCTTCCTCACTCTGTGAAGGTGGATGCCATGTTGGCCACTTTTATAGGTCGCACTTCTATTAATCCTGAAGATTGTTCGCCTTCGGATGCCACGGATAAGAAGGTGGATGGTGCACTGAAGATGGCTTTTTCCGCTGGGAATTTGTCTTTGCATGCTGGCATCTACTCGGCGTATGCGGCACAGTCCTTGGTGTCTGACTTTGGCAAGCTGGCCACAGCTATTCAGGAGGAGACGGACTGCTCTGGCTTGCTTATCCACATGGAGCAGCAGGCTAAGCTCTTGGCTGACGTCTCTTCGGATGTGCTTCGGTCTGCGGCCATGTCCTCTGGCTCCTTCTTATTGGCTCGTCGGAACTTGTGGATGCATGACTGGAAGGCTGATTCTCCGGAGAAGTCCTCACTCCTTAAAATTCCCTTTGATGGCAAGTTGCTCTTTGGTGACCAGCTGGATAGTATGATCACTAAGGCCTTCAAGGACCGTAAGCATGCACTGCCTTACAAAGGCAAGGCGTCTGCCTCTGGTTCTCGCCGTTTTTGGAATCCGGCTCCTTCCTCCTCTGCGTCCTTTCAGTCTTCCCGCCAGTCCTCCAAGAACTTTTCTGCTCGTCAACGCCAGTTCAGGCCCAGGAAATCTTCGGCCCTGCCTGGTCCCAAGCTTCCGGCGGATACCTTCAAGAAGAAGTCCTGATGTCGACTGTGTTTCAGCCATAAGTCCTGTGGGCGGGAGGCTGATGTCTTTCCTGGACGCTTGGCGGCTGGATGTAAGGGATCTCTCGGCATTGACTATTATCAGGAGAGGCTATCTTATAGACTTTTTTGCCGTTCCACCCGGCTGGGGCACCACATCCTTACTCCTATCCCCAAGTCTCCGACCAAGAGGGAGGCTCTGCTGGAGGGGGTTCGGGGTCTTCTGTCGAAGAAGGCGATCGTTCCAGTCCCGCTGGCACAACGAGGTCCAGGATGTAATTCCATTTTGTTTCTGGTCCAGAAGGTGTCAGGGGGATTCCGGCCGGTTCTGGACCTACAGAGGGTGAATGGTTGGGTTCGGACCATCCCCTTCAAAATGGTGACTTTGCAGTCCATCATCCCGTTTATGGGGGTCCCGGACTTCATGATGTCTATTGATTTACAGGACGCCTACATTCACGTTCCTGTGGCTCGGACTCATCAGCAGTTTCTTCGTTTTGCGATTGGCAGCTTCCACTTCCAGTTTGCGGTTTTGCCATTGGGGCTGAAGTCCGCCCCTCGGGTCTTCACCAAGCTCTTAGCCCCTTTGGTGGCCCTGGTCCACTGCCAGGGGATATTTCTGCATCCATATCTAGACGACTGGTTGGTTCATGCTCCCTCTTTCCAGTTGACTCTCGATCACACAGACTTGGTGCTGGCCGTTTTGAGGGGGCACGGCTTTCTTGTCAATCTGGGAAAGTCGTTCCTTGTTCCATCCCAGGATCGTCTCTTCATTGGGGCCTGGTTTCGGACAGATTTGGGGGTGGTCACTCTGCCCGAGGCTCGGGTGGCCAAGATTCAAGCTCACATCCTGTCTCTTCTGTCTGGTCCGGTGCAGGTGGCGGCACGTTGGCTGCAGGTTCAGGGGGATATGGCAGCCACGGTATTTCTGGTTCCCAGGGCCAGATTTCATTTGCACACTCTGATGGCTCATGTTCTGGCGCATTGGGCTCCCCATTGCCTTCCCCTCTCTTCTCCGATCCCGGTTTCCCCTCAGATCAGGTCGTCTCTGGGTTGGTGGCTGGTTCGGGGTCATTTGCTGAAGGGTGTCTCTCTCTCTCCTCCGGCTCCGGTTGTGGTGACCACCGATGCCAGCCTCTCGGGATGGGGCGCCTGGCTGGGGGTTCTTCAGTCCAGGGGCTTCCGGTCTCCCGCTCAGAGCGGGATGTCGTCGA